>NC_091477.1:83835141-83850141 GCF_036971445.1 Narcine bancroftii
AATCAATCTTTTTGCTGATGATGTATTAATATATTTGACAGACCCGGGGAAGTCGCTGACTAAGTTAAGGACCACACTGTAAGATTGTAGGCAAGTTTCATGTAATAAGGTGAATTTGGATAAGTGTGAAATTATACGTTTAACAAATGGGGATTATAGACAATATCAACAAGGAAGTCAGTTAAGGTGGAGAGAAGAAGACATAAAATATTTTGGAATAAAAGTAAATTTAAAAATTATGTAATTTGTACAAATTTAATTACCTCCCCTTGCTCCGGAAGATTGGGGAGGGTGTAGCTAGTAGGAGAGCTCTGCCTATATCATTGATAGGCAGGGTTAACTGTATCAAAATGAAGGTGATGCCAAGACTTCAGTATCTTTTTCAATCGTTGCCCATTTCACTTCCGCAGAACTTTTTTAAGGTACTTAACAAAGGTGTTAGGAGGTTCCTATGGAATGGTAAGGTGGCTAGAATCTCTATGGTGAAATTAACATGAGGTTATAACTTAGGGGGTCTAAAATTACCAAATTTAAAAAATATATATATTATTGGGTAGCCCAGGCAAAATTTATTGGATATTTATTTTGATGAAGAGAACATGGGCAAAAATTGGACTATATTTGATGGATGAAAAGATAGCAGGAGAATTTATTTAAAACTGGAATACTAAATTAATTTCAAAGAAATCAAATAACCCTATACTAAAACATATACTGCAAATTTGGAAAAAAAAATAAATCAATGTATTAGATAAAAATTGGGATATCTCTGAAAACTCCTTTGACCCAAAATAATTTAAAAACCTTGACTATGGGTAATGAGATCCTGAACATCTGGTGCCAGAAAGGGACCAGCTATATACAAAGGCAGTTTATGGTATTTGAACAATTTAGAAATAAATATGATTTGTCTACTAGAACATTTTTTTCTGTTTTCTGCAACTAAAATCTTTCTTAAGAGAAAGATTAGGACCAGATGTGATTTTACCTAGATGAAACAATGTGGAGATTCTAATTCGACAGGGGAATTAATATAAATTTATATCTAGAATGTATTACATATTCCAAAGTGAGAGACCAAAGCTGAACTTACATAGATCTAGGGAGAGATGGAAATCGGACTTAAATACAAAAAAAAATGAAGTGTGATGGCAAGACCTATGTATGAACAGTACAACTGGAATCATTAATGCCAGATATAAATTGGTGCAATATAATTTCTTGCATTAGTTTTACCTCAGACCACAAAAAATTACATAAATCAAAATCTGATTTTGTGGTAATGTCCTTTAGATATGGTGTAGAGGTTGGAACTTTTGCCCATTCCACTTGACTATGTACGAAGGTCAGGCCTTTTTGGGTGAATTTGGGGGATTTCTTCAGAAAATTGCAAAAGTGGATTTTCCACAAGATCTGGAAGTGTATCTTTTGGGAGTAATTGGCAACATCAAAACACCAAATTTCTTTTGTGAAGATCACTTAGCTGTAGCTAAGTGGTTTTCTTAACAATCCTCACTGATTGTAGTCTGGAGGTGAGGAAATCCATGATCCAATTACATAGTCGGGTGTTGAGTCCCAGGTCTTGGAGTTTGCTGATCAAGTGTGATGGGATAATAGTGTCAAACTGTATACCTAACTGTAGTTGATGAAGAGCATCTTGATGTATGCATTTTTGCTGTCCTGGTGTTCTAGGGCTTTGAGTAGAGCCAGTGAGATGACATCCACCGTAGACCTGTTGCTACAATAAGCAAATTGGAACAAATCATGTCACTGCTCAAAGAGGAACTGATATGCTTCAACACCAGTCTTTCAAAACACTTCATCACTGTTGATGTAAGTGCCACTGGTTTGTAGTCATTTAGGCAGGTTACCACTCTTTTTGGGCACCAATATAATCAACACCTGTTTGAACGTACCACATCTTTCTGGAGTGAGATGTTGAAGATATCTGTGAATACATTGGCAATTTGCTCAGCAAAGATTTTTAATACTTGGCCGGGTACTCCATCCGAACTGGATCCTTTCTTCAGGTTCACTCTCCTGAAGGCAGCCCGCATGCCATCCTTGGATATGAACAGGAGAGGATAATCAGAGGACCTGCAAGTGCTTAATCATGGTTCTTCCTTGTTCTTGCAGGGCACGGAATTGAGATGGTTGGCCACTTGGAGGATACAAGTACACGTTGTTCCCCAAAACAACATATTCAAATTTAGGGCTATAAAAACTCAAAGAAAACCAAAATGGTCCTTAATATTAATAAGTCCGCAGAAGAGGTTGTTTTTACTTCCAGAGTCTAGTGACAGATTAAGAAGGAGAGTTGCAAGGGCATTGAGAAATAGGTTTCCGCTTATCAATTGGTTTTACTGCAATTCTACTGATTAAAATACACCTGGATCTTATCTGTACAACAATCTATTTAACAGCAGTCAACATTCAGACTTTCAAAAGTCATTTATTAAAGTTCCACATGGACAATTACTAATTAAACTGTTGGTATTCAAGGCCAAACGCATGAAGAAAAAATTTAATGAAGGTCAGAAAATCAGCTACCACTTGGTTTGAGGAACATTGTCAAGATTTGGTGAAAATACCCAGTTATCCAAGGGTTGGCATCTTTACAGTTTCTAATTTATTCACGATAAAGGTCAATGTAAATTTAATCTTTCATACTATACCAGACAACAGGTGCAGTGAAATCAAAAAGGGAGAGTGGCAAACTAAACAATATATTAAACAATTTGCCAGCTGCATAATTGGAAATAAAATATAATGTTGAAATGAGTGAAATATTGCACATGAAAAAAGAAATAAGAAATAGCGGATAAAATGATGCTCTGTTACTACACAATGTCATTATTCCAAATGGTTAACTTTGTTTAATGTGATTCATGAATTTAAATACATTTACTAGAAACTTTTGATTGATTTCCTGTGCTCTCTCTTGGCCTGGTTCCATCTTTAAAATGTTTTTGTCCTGGTTCTATTTTTTTTCATTTCTTCCCTCTCCTATTCAGTACTACCTTCCCTTCACTACAAAATTAGTTCAAATTTCCCTCCACCCCATCCCCTCACAACACAAATGCCAATTCTATGAGACGACAATGCATCCTCCCCCAGAAATGGTCTCAATGTCTCAGGAATTCTAAGCCTTCTTTCTGTTTCATTCTTCAGCCATGTGCTATCCTTATAATTCTACAGTCATTTCTAACTTTTAAAAATCTATCTGTGAGATCTTATCCCTTTTACTACCTTTGTCATTTTTTTTCCAAATAAAAAATAAATCCTGTTGACCTCCTGCACCAGTTTTCTGCATCATCTTATTGATATCCTTAACCATGGCACTGGGGAGGCAGCATACTTTCTGGAATCACATATGCAAACACAGAAGCACCTGTCCCTTCTTCTAACCATGGAATTTTCCATAAATATTGCAGTCCATGACCTTTCTGGTTTCTCCCTGTACAGCGGAGACAACCGTACGCTATGGATTTGACTGGCCGCATTTCCTCAGCTGCACTTATAATTGAATGTGGGTTTAAACAGCAATATACCTCAGGGGTTCCGAGCTACCTGCCAGTTTGGGTTTTTTTTTTGCAAGTCTGGTCACATATTTTTTCTCTGCCTGTGCTCCCTTGATGTAGAGAGTGATCACATCCTATCCACATCACTCAACCTCAGAGATGTGCTGCTTAAGGTCCAAAACCAAGAGTTTCAGCTCCTCCAGCTGATGGCAAGGCACAAGATGCTCTTTCCCTGGTTCTGAGGAGCCTTACACATCTTTTACATGTCAGAGTGATTCAACTAATAGATAAACAATGCACTAAAGTACCATGGGTCCTCTACCGGCATCACCTATGGCTCCTAGAACGCTTCCACCAGCGTTGTCTCCGCTCCATCCTCAACATTCATTGGAGCGCTTTCATCCCTAACGTCGAAGTACTCGAGATGGCAGAGGTCGACAGCATCGAGTCCACACTGCTGAAGATCCAGCTGCGCTGGGTGGGTCACGTCTCCAGAATGGAGGACCATCGCCTTCCCAAGATCGTGTTATATGGCGAGCTCTCCACTGGCAACCGTGACAGAGGTGCACCAAAGAAAAGGTACAAGGACTGCCTAAAGAAATTTCTTGGTGCCTGCCACATTGACCACCGCCAGTGGGGTGATATCGCCTCAAACCATGCATCTTGGCGCCTCACAGTTTGGCGGGCAGCAACCTCCTTTGAAGAAGGCCACAGAGCCCACCTCACTGACAAAAGGCAAAGGAAGAAAAACCCAACACCCAACCCCAACCAACCAATTTTCCCCTGCAACCGCTGCAACCGTGTCTGCCTGTCCCGCATCGGACTTGTCAGCCACAAACGAGCCTGCAGCTGACGTGGACATTTACCCCCTCCATAAATCTTCGTCCGCGAAGCCAAGCCAAAGAAGAAGAAGAAAGAAAGTACCATTATGATTAAATTACTTCATGTTTTATTTACATTAAGTCAACTTTATTTCACCCAAATTCATTCACTCAGCATGACTATGTTTATTGCACTTCTTGAAACAGTAGGGATGTAATCTTGTACTCTCCTTTCAAATGCACGAGCATTCTTTTCTGTGCACTCCTTTTACTCTCAGGACTGTGCTTCCTGCACTCCTTTTACTCATCTGAGCCGCGTTTCACCCACTCCTTTTACTCATCAGGGCTGCGGTTGGTCCACACCGTATACCCCTCAGGGCCATGTTTCATCCATTCCTTTCACTCACTGGGACTGTCTTATCAGCACTCAATTTAAACTCAACAGGACTCATTTACATGTTCTTTTCATTCATCTGCACTCTGTGGTGGTATGTAATTACACCACTAGGTCACCAGGGGTCATCCCGGTGACCTTGTATACAAAGCAGTTCAGAGCTACAGTCTAGCCTTCCAGGTTTGTCTTGCAGAGAGACAAGACCTCTTAGTGTACATATTAATTTATTAAAGCTGTCTTATACTCGCACTGCTGGGGTGGTTATTGTCAGTACAGTACAATGCAGTATAGAATGTCGTAGTTAAATGTAGAAACACTCCACCCCCACCTCTTTCCCCTCCCCCCCTCCCCCTCCCCCCGGCCTCCTTTTGCATTTGTAATCATATCGTTCTTCTTGAGTACAATTTACAGTTACTAGCCCCTTTCAAATTGCAGCACCTAGGTATCCTTCCTGGGACCTGAGTGCTATTACTGCGGTAAAGGTGTTTCAAATTGCAGGGGGATGGACCCATTAAATCAGCCACCCAGTGATTTAAGGGGGATCCCAAACAACTCCCCCCCTCCCCCCACTGATGATCCAGTAAGTGATTCGTCACGCACTCACGGGAATTATTGGCAGTCAATCTTTCCCCCCACCAACCGTCAGTCGCCACCCCCATCATCAATCACCACCACCCCCCTCCAGTCAGTTGCCCTCCCCATCAGTCTTCACGCCCACCGTCTCTCCCCCGTTGCAGTGGCCTCTCTCCCTCCAGCAGAAGCGACCTCTCCCCCACATGGCAGAAATCTCTCCCCCCTCCCTCCTGTGGCAGTGGCACCTCAGCCAGCAGTTTCCCTGTGATGCCAGCGCGCAAGTGCTGACGTCACCAGAGTAACCAGGTTGGCCATTTCCCCTTTCAAACTGCCAGAGCAGGAGACCCGGGTAAGTTTTACTGGGTTGCCTGACCACTTCTGAGGTAAGTCAGGGACAAAGTTTGGTTCTGACCATGTCGACCCAGTTTGACCCTTTCAAATTGCCATGTAACTGGGTCGCCAACTGTGGAAATTGTCCGGTTAACCCCATTTTACATGGCAGCTTGAAAAGGCCTACTGATAAGAAGAAATTCTGTATGGGCCACAGGAGAAAGTATCTGAGGGTGGCATGTGATGTCATTTCAGTACTCTGACAATAAATCTGAACTTTGAACTTGAAATTTGAACTTTGGGATTCTCCAAGAGAATATTCACATCAGTGTCAAACAATAACTTGAAGAGCATTGAAAAACAAGAGCACTCACTAACTTTAACACCTAGAAATCTCTTTATCACATAGAAACTAATTTTGCCTATTGTCCTTTTGCAATTGATATATTGATTTTTCAACCAACCTTTTTAATCTCTTCTGAGCATGATGGAAAACAGTGTTGCCATTGACCATGGAGAGGGAGGAGTGCTCAGTGTTGTGAGACCCTGGAGGTGCAGTGAATTGAGTTCCTTGTGGTTATCTTGGAGTTGTTCTCAACATTCAGCCAGCAGAGACAGGAGGTGGGGAATTGGTGGGGGTTTCAGAGAGGTGGGGAGGGATAACAGGTGAGAGGAGAGGTGGGGAGGAATAACTTGGAGGGAAGGAGCTGGGAGAGAAATCCCAGAAGGGTGAGGAGGAATATCCGGAGGGGAGTGGAACAAGAGAGGAGTGGGGCGGAGCGATACACTAAGGAAGGGGCAGGGTGGGATATACCAAAGGGGAGGGAAGCGGTCGTGAGAGGTATCCTGGAAGAAAGGGGAGAGGAGAGATATCCCGGACAGAAGGGTTAGGGACCAATATCCCAGAGGAGGGAGGAGCAGGGAGGGATATCATGGAGGGGTGGGGAGGGATATCGGAAGGAAAGGACGAGGCGGGATATACCAGAAGAAAGGGACAAGAAGGGATTTTCTGGGAGAGGAGGGACAGGCAATGAGGAGAGAAGAATGAGAGGAAGGGAACGAGGTGGAATAGGGATTTGAGAGAGGAAGGAAGGGATTCACTAGGAGGTGAGGGGCAGGGCAGGGCAGGAAGAAGCAGGAAGGGCAGGGTGGCTAAAGGGGGGTGAAGGAGTCCAGAAGAGAAGGTGATATTGTCAGAGCCCAGGAGGGAAGGGAAAGGGAAATTAAGTGGGAATGGTCCTTGAATTGGAGGGCACATGAAATGGATGGAGTGCATAATGATGGGAAGTTGGTGGTGGATGTCACTGTGGGGGAACTGAGAGGACTGGGTGGAGGGGAAGACAAGGGAGTTAGTTGCCAGGGCTAGGGTTTGGAGCTGGTGGGGCATTGGTAGTGGAAGAAGATGTGTTAGTGGAAGAAGTGGTTGCTTGAGAAAAATTGTCATTGTCTTGTTTCCTTTGGAGTTATGAAACTGTGCACATAATGAGTCAATTAGGTACGATTAAACCAATGGTTTTTAATTTTTTTTGTTTCCATTCACACCCTACCTTAAGTAATCCCTTATTAATCAGTATATCAATTGCAAAAAAGGACAATAGGCAAAATTAGTTTCGATGTGATAAAGAGATTTCTAGGTGTGAAAGTCAATGAGTGCTGTTGGTCTTCAATGTCCTTCAAGTTATTGCTTGACACTGATGTGAATATTCTCTTGGAGAATCCCAAAGTTCAAATTTCAAGTTCAAAGTTCAGATTTATTATCAGAGTACTGACATGACATCACATGCCACCCTCAGATTCTTTGTCCTGTGGACTATACAGAATTTCTTCTTCTCAGTAGGCCTTTTCAAGCTGCCATGTAAAGTGGGGTTAACTGGACAATTTGCACAGTTGGCAACCCAGTGTCCATGACAGGCACTTCTGGGACATCTTGGCCAAATTTCCCCAAAAATGCATAAGAAATGACAATTGATGTGAACCTGATAGATAGAAATGGTTATTATGCCAAGCAGTGTGAGTTTGTTATGACATTTCTTACAGGGAAAAGTCCATTCTTGGTCACTGAATTGAACAGAACTGTACAAGTTGTTTTCATGTGTTGTTAGAGTATTGTGTTCAGTTCTGGTCACCTCTTTATAGGAAGGATGTGGAAGTTATGGAGAGGGTGCAGAGAAAATTTACCAGGATGTTGCCTGGATTGGGAAACAAGTCTTAGGAGGAAAAGTTAGCAGAGGTTGGATTTTTCTCTTTGGAGCATTGAAGGATGAGAGGAGATTTGATAAAGGTCTACAAGATTATGAGAGGCATAGATAGGGTGGACAGCCAGCACCTGTTTCCCAGGGCAGGATCAGCAAACCACCAGAGGGGATGTGTACAAAGTTAAGGGAGGGAAGTTTAGGGGAGACATCAGGGATAGGTTTTTTTACACAGAGACTTGTGGGTGCCTGGAATGTCTTAGCGGGAATGGTGGTGGAGGCTGAAATGTTGGGGGCATTTAAGACACGTGGATGAAAGAAAAATAGAGGGTTATGGGGTAGGGAGAGTTTAGTTTTTTTTAGGAAGCAATATATAGGATAGCACAACATTGAGGGCCAAAGGGCCTGTACTGCACTGTATTATGCTATGTTTTATGTTCTAAAGCATTTTAAACCAGGGAGAATGAGCAGGAAACAACTTCCTGACAGGCAAACACTGCAGGGGAAAAATAGGAGGCGAACGGAGGAGGAAGAAAACAGGTCATTGATAGGGTTATTTGTATGAAGCACCATCAACTGTCGACTGAACAGATTTGCTGTGATTTTTTTTATTAGGGATTTTAGGGAATATTTCAGCACATGGCCTAAAAGGTCTTCTTGCTGGTGTCATAGTCACTTCATAATACTGAAGATGTGAGATCCTGTCTGCCAGTTAGAGTTATCCAATTTCAAGTACAGTAGTAATTGTGATAGTACAGATTCTATCACCAATGTGTATATGTACAGATGTACAGATGGAAGTGTAGGATGACTGTGATTGGCTGAGAGTGCAGCCACACCTACTGGCAGGTCTTAAAGTATTGCTCTTAGCCAGACCAGGTTATTCTGGACTGGTTGATCTACTTGTGATATGCTCCAGTCTTTTAGTTAATAAAAGCCTTGGTTTGGATCAACAAGTCTTTGATTCTTTCGACGCACATTACAGTAATTACTATTTCCCTGCTGGATGGACTGTTTTGTATATTTTTGTGCCTCAACATTAACACTTTAGCAATTTGGCTTTCAGGTTTGTTTGTTCAGGTCACACATCAGAGGCTCAAACATAATGCTAGAGGTGTTGCCTTTTGGATAAGATATATAAGCAAGTTTCTGTTTTGCCGCTAGGAAAAAATAAAATGCCATTGGACTCTTTGTAATATTATTTCTCCATGGATATGTATGGGGACACCAATATGCCTGAGTGGAAAGCCCTGCAAAAGGTAGTGAACACAGCTCAGGACATCACAAACAAAACTCTCCTATCGAGAACATTTACAGGGAACACTGCCGTCAAGAGTGCAGCAGCAATCATCAAGGATCCCCACCACCCAGCACATGCTATATTTTCACTACTACCATTAGGAAAGAGATATAGGTACCAAAAGGTGCACACCACCAGGTTCAGGAACAGCTACTACCCTCCACCATCAGACTCCTCAGCAACAAACTCAGAGACTTATTTAAGGTCTCTTATGTTTGAACTTTATTGATATTTTTCCTCTCTGTATTGCAGTCAGATTGTTTACATTTCTTTATATATTTACATGTGTACGTATCTTCTTGAATACATTTTTTTTACACAACCAATAAGTGGTAATTCTTCCTCGCCTGCAGGAAAAAAAGATTCTCAAGGTTGTATGTGACAATAGGTTCTCTGACAATAAACGTGAACTTTGAACTTTGCTGTACCTCAGTGGTGCTTATAGAGCTGGAAAGAGTTAAATGATAGCAAGTGCTTTGTGTCTTTGGTGTTTTAGTAAAATGCATGTTCAAGAAAGGCCCCAGATCAGAACTTCCATCTGTTCAGAGTTAAACTGTCTTAGCAAGCTAGCAATCTTTGGTTTGAAAGGTATCATTAATAATTTTGGTTCTGGAGTAGAGAAGTAATCTCTATGATCCATCTGTGGAGGGAATTTATTGGCACCTTTTTATTGACAGACTAGGGTGGTGTCTATAATTAATGACTTAAATTTCCTGCATCACAAGAACAAAGATACAAGAACAAAGCTGAAAATTCTAAGCAAATCTAACAGCATCTTGACATGGTAATAACATAAAGGGAAGCAATGACATAACAGCATCAAATAAATATACAAAATCACCTTCTTTCATGAGCTCTGAAGAGTCGGTTCTGTTTCTCTCTCCATAAATGGTGAATATTTTCAGTTGTTTTCTGGTTTTCTCATGGAATAGAGGTTGGCTCCTAAAGAATATATACTTGCTAAAACTAAAATTGGAACTTTCAACACAGATCAGGAAAGGTCGTTCGGATCCTTGAGCAGCATTTGCTGGAAATGATCAGGCGGCGTCTGTGGAGGAAGAAATGAGTTAAAGTTTTGGATTGATGACTTTTCAGCAGGACTGAAGATAGAGTAATTCAACTAATAGATAAACAATGCACTAAAGAACCAATATAACTTGAGGTTGAGGACATCAAACACTATCGAAACATGTTCTTTCCGACCATCAAACAAAACTTCTTGCTTGATCCATGGCAACAGACTGACTGACCCCTGCCCCTCAAATTCTCAAAAAAGACCCAGACACTCTACGAACTTCACAGAATTGGTAAAAATTCTAAGCAAGCAGTATCGTAAATATACTAATACAGAAACTGTATCATTTTAGCCTCTACAGGTGTTATGTGAGTGGAAAGAAAAAGTTTGAAAACCATTGATATAGAGGGAGAAATTAGCCAAGACAAGATCTGAAAGCTCCACTGGCAATGGCATGGGTGGAACAGTGTTCCAACTATTAGAGCTACTGCCTCACACTGCCTGTGTCCTGAGTTCATTTCTGACCTCTGACGCAGTCTATGTGCATGTTCTGTGATCAGATGGGTTCCCTCTGGATAATCCAGTTTCCTTCTTCATCCCAAAGAATGGTAAGGTGATTGACCACTATAAATTGCCACTAGTGTACAGCGAAGTGCTGGAAGCTTGGAGAAGTTGATGTGAGAAAATAAGTAACAGGGAAAATAAGCAGGGGAATGATATTTCTCTAAGCTGGTGTAACTTAATTGACAGAATAACCCCATAAGGCAGAATGGGATCCTGAAAAGCCGGTCATATATCCAAATTCTTGTGATTATTATACAGTAATTTATTACACAGCAAGACTGCAAAACAGTATTGAGAATGACCTGTAATCAATGCTTAAGTACTTTCCATTGAGGAAATAATGTTAATCGTGGAGAATTGACTGCTCTCCTTTAAATATTCACCTGGAATTGTCAACGAAGGTTATGTAAAGTCAGCTTGATGTATCCTCTTGTTCAACAAAACTAAATGGCTCAAGAGAAGATTCCTTAACCTTCAACGGAAGAAATGTTTAAACTGGTTTGTGGCCAATTCTTCTCCATACAGACATCCACACACAAGAGATTGAAAATAAACTGTGGCCAAGACCAGATTTCCTGTCTGCTTCTCCTATCAGTCATATTCCTTGCTCTCTTTAATAAGTAGTCTAATTCAGTTGAGCTCCCAGTTCAGTTTACTGCTATTGCACAATCAGACATAAGCACAGCCATAAGAAAAAAAAATGCAGGCCTTGAAAGGCCACAAGAGGATAATTGCAAACATCATTCCGAAATCATTTGCTCCACTAATTTTGTAGACCTATTTTTTTCAGAAAACTGATTGACACTTGAGCTTATATAATAATCGTGTAAACCTCCAAATGCAGCCGTTAAATGTTCTTGTCCTTTGCCACAGCACAAGTTCGAAGCTGATGTTGATTGAAATTTGAGGAAATGCTGCTATTCTTAATGGTTTAATTCCCACTTTTCTGTTTTATTTATAAAAAGCTCAGCTGCAGTTGGTCAGGGACTGAGAGGGTGAATGTGAGCAAATTTATTTAGATGTCTATGTGAGCTGTGTATATTGAGTATCACATCCAAGGTTTAGGTGAACTTTTGCCATGGGCCTCTAATCATCTTGGGTATTTTAATTGTGATGGAAGCCAGCATGACCGGATGTGTAAAATAATGAATAGTTCAACTGTATACAACCAAAGTTCTAGAGATATAAACTGAGACTATGGTTCCTGCAGAATTTAAACACACTCAACCACAGCATTGTCAATGCCCCTCACCACCACAAGCAGGGGTGTGAAAGGCGCTATAATCATCATTTGCTTTTGTAGATTTTATTTTCACACCACCATCAGTGATTACTTTCAGCTTTATCCTGAATATGCCACATTAATTTTTCTCACTTTGTCTTCTCATGTCAAAGTTCATATCTTGAACCATTTTGAGCACCCATTTAATTAAATATATTGTAAGTTAATGCCATCATGATTAATTAAGTTAATTATTGTATTTTCTTTCCTTTATGCTGGATGCTCCACTGTGCCTTTGTTTGATGATATGATCAATAGAATTCTAGTTGGATTGTTCATCTGTGACTCCTTCAAACCCACCACAAGTATGCACTTATGTGGTTGAACTTGCTGGAAGTAATTTTCACTTAACAGCGGTAAGTGTTTTTGCTGCTTTAAGTGATACTAGAATAGAGGTTGTTTAAAAATAGCTGGAAAACAAAATATAAGATTGGAAAAATCATCTGTTATTAAAGCAGATTCAATTGTGTGAGACTGCTTCTTTAAGTGAATGTAGATGTATAAAAACTGAATGAGAGTGGTCCTTAATCAATGATGTTCAGTAGATGGAAATTGATTATTTCATGACTTATTATATGTTTACATTTGTCGGGATGACCGATGTCAACATGAAGGAGTATAATGATGTTCTGCTTTTTTCATGCAAGGATGGCACCGGATGGATGCAAAGTGGAAGTCTCCTCATATTTCTCTATAAAAATGCCTTTGCTTTCATGTCCAAGGAACATGGCTACACCAGCTGATCTGAGCTTGTTATTTAGTTCTGAAGTAGGGCTGCTTTATGTAATAAATTCACATCTTTTCATAATGGCCCTGTACGCATGGGCCTCTTTAACAAGGCCATGACTTCAGTTTGGCCTTGATTCATTTCCAAGATTCGCTGCAGTCTATGTTACCTTGAAACTGCTCTTTAAAATTTAGAGTATGGCAATAACTAGTTCGCGTCCGGAACTAGTGGAGTCAATGGTTAACCAGTTGTGAACAAAATTTACCCAATCAGGTCATTAGTGAGTTGAGAACAAGAGCAAAATAAAGATTTTAAATCCTTGTAATAATCCAATTTGTTTACTTCAGTTCTTCAGGAAAGGCCTCGTGCTGTGAATATTGTCTCAAATTATGATGCTAACCAACAATCTTAAGAAATAACCTGTAGCATGACAAATAACCACAAGCAGTCTAGAAGCAAGTGATTAAAGGCTTTAATAACCTAAAATGCAGGCACATCTTCACATGCTGCTGGCCTGGTTCCAAGGCTAGTATGAAGGGAGGAGACCAGGGTGGCTCAGCCTTTATTGGATGTTGCAGAGTCCAGAGGACCCCAAAACCAGCAGCAATAGATGTGCACCACAACACAGGGTTATTTAAACAAAAGTAGCTTTTAATTATATTTGAACAAGAAAACAGAATTAAACTTTAAGTTATTACTTAACCTACCTAACCCACTTAATCCCCCCTCTAATACTAAGTGCAGGTGTGTGTAATGTATATTTAAGATTATATAAGATTAAAAGTTATTTGGATCACAGTCCAATCTCACAGGTTGCAGGCAATTCTTGTACTATGAACAGAAGTTAGCATTAAAAAAGTTCACCAGGCTTTGGTGTTTAACAGGTTTCCATTCAAGAGGGCTCTTGCTGGTTTCAGAGAGAGATTCCTTTTCCAGGACAACCACAACTGATTCCTTCTCAATCAGTCTTGCTGACAAAACTTTCCCCCTTTAGGGTTCTCCAGATGATCCTCTTTCTTTCAGGTCACCTTTCAGACTGTGAATCTTCTCCTTTGACCAGGCGCCCTTCCAAGGTTTGCCAGCTTGTTCCCCTAGAACTGATTTCTGTCTCCTCTCTCTCTCTCTCTCTCTGTTTTCATACCATCCCTCTCTGAGAGCAAAACTGTTTTGTCCAGCTTGCAAACATCACATGTTCCCAGGCAAGCTGTATGTTGATACTTTGTTGCCTCTTGCAACAAGCAATCTGCAAAAGTCCTGCTAATTTTCTGTGTTTTAAAATGTGTGTGTGCAAGCTGCTCTAGCAATTCCTCCAAGCCAGATCTAAATACCCTGTCACATGGGGAATCTCACAGGGTGAAGTTACAGAGTCGGAGGCAGGCCAACCTGTACAGTATACATGCAATGCCGTGTTCCACCACAGAACTGTTAATATCCCACTAATATCAATTTCTTATATTAAATAATCATAATATAAATTATCAAATTTAATTTTCAAGAAACTTAAATTAGCAAATATTTTTTATTTGAATACGAATTCATAGGTTTTTGGTGTCAAAATAATGTAAAGTTTTAATAATACTATTCTGTACTGAGGTCAAAGAACAGTAATTTAGACTCAAGACTGAAGTCATGATAGCAAATGGTCTCCAGCAATTGTATCAATTCTAAGTTGAATTATTTGCACCACAAGTCTGTTCTGTTTGCTGTTAGAGCAAACGTGTAACCTTAATTTTGAAGTAAACAAAGGTTGTGCTATCTTTTATCATGCACATCACTGCACTGCAGAATTAAAAAATATACAGAATTGAAAGACTGTGCTTTCTGATTTATATGTTTCTATTGGTCATTGGAAAGGAAAATCAGATATGAATATGCATTGTTGATAGTTACATTTTATTAATTGTAACTTTAATTGCAAAATCAGCTTAAAAAGGTCACAACAGTAACATTAAACATGAATTTTGCTACTTTTTCTAAGTTATGATTCCAATGCAGACAAAAGTAGTGAAAATTCAGCAACTTGATGTTTTAATCTTCCAGGGATGCAGGTGTCACTGGCAAAGGAAGCCTTTATTGTCTATCCTTCACTGTTCCTCAAAAGGTTGTGGGGAGTTTTCTAAAGCATTTTTGAAATGTTATGTGTGGGAAATCATTGGAATTTTATTGGAGATTGCTGCTAAACATTCAGACGTATTCAACTGTTACCCCATTCAGTTTAGTCATGTTTGTCATAACATTCCTTCTCACATCATTTCCAACCAACCAACTCTTATTTAGACTT